>NW_022991303.1:0-29575 GCF_902827175.1 Gymnodraco acuticeps | reverse complement strand
CACACACACCACACACACACACACACACACACACACACACACACACACATACACACACACTCCAAAGTTAAAAGACATTTACAATTTAAAATAATTCCTAATTTCCTAACTTTTTACTTTCCAAATCTTTTTGCTTGTGCAAATGTAAGTGTTCTTTCTGTAAATATATTGACTTTCCAAAGAAAAAAAAAAGAATTCCCGAAAAAGTCCTAACTTTGCAATCATTTTCAAATGTCTCCAAAGGAAATGTAAACTTCCAGAACGGTCATATCGTGCCAAAAGTTAATTAACTTCCAAAACTATATCCCAACTTTCTGAATATGATTTAACTTGAACCAAGTGCAAAGTTTCCTTTGACGTTACAACTTTTTTAAGTGTTTAAAAATGTGTTTTACGTTTTAAAAAGCTTTCCTAAAATGTTTGAACCTTCAAAGAATGTCACAAATATCTTAAACTTCCCAAAATGATGCCACATTTCCAGGAATGTCCCAACATTGCACGGAAATGCAAATTAATAACATTTTCCAACTTTTTCTGGTTTCGTTCCTAAATATCCCAATTTCTGCAGTGTCCTGAATAAAGTCTGACCTCGCTGCCTTTGGCGAGAGCGAAGCCGCCTCCCAGCAGCAGCACGATGTTTCCACGGCATCTTCTTCTGAGTCACCTGCCAGGTGAGCAGCGCGGGGGCGGGGCCTTGGCGCACCGCAGACTCTGATTGGATAAAACAAAAGCAGTGGCGTTTTCTCCTGGAGGCCAAGGGAAGCCAGGCTTCCCTGTTTTTTCGGATTGTAGTTATAATTTTAATAAATAAATTAAAACAACTTCGTTTAGTTTAGGTAATTCTCCTTGTTGTGTGTTGCTTGCCGGCCCGTCTCTCCCCCATTCTCATTGAGTATTTTACAAAGAGTGAAACAGCGCCCCTCTACAGTTATGGTGAAACAGTAGATTGCACTCTCTGTTGCGAGACGAGGCCAGCAGAAATTGGCTTCCCTTCGTGAAAAAAAAATGGAGGGATTTGACCAATCAGACAAGGCTCACGTGATGCCTCTGCCAACCGTGATAGTCAGGGCCATGCCAAGGGGAAGCAGAGGCGACGCTGGCTCCCCTTGCCTCACAATCCAATCAAATCACATCAATTTAGTGTTGCAGTGACGCGTCCTAAAACCCGGAAGTAAGCTGCGCTCGGTTTCCCTCCACAGAAAGCAATGGGATTTCTCCATAGGATTTTGGAAAATAGCTCGAAATAAGGTCAGTGGAAAAACCAACCTGTTAGATAAATGCATGTTTTGTTAAGGTCGGATAATATCCACTAATTACTTGTAAAGCGACCTTGCGTCCCTGAAAGGCGCTATATAAATCAAAGCCATTATTATTATTATGTCTACCCTACTTTTATAATTTTTGAATCATAAATCTAATCGATAGAAGATAGATAGCGCCACTGCATCACTCTCACCGCCGTTAGAAAGTAGCAAGCAACTGAAGCAAGTGCAATTATGGAGGGTGGAGATTTGGAGGATTTCATAAAAAAATAATTGTACTAAACTTCCGCTACAGCAGCAACAACAAATACAATCTGATGACAGGCCGATGCCCAAACTGGAGCTGTGTATAGTGAGGAACAAAGGAGCGAATCGGACGTAAAACGTTAAAGGTCTCCTGATTTAGTTTGTGAATGAATGCTTATTAGAGGTTCGGCTGGAGAGTGCGTGCGGACCTGTCGGTTAGATAACAGGCGTGTGTAAATCCTGCATCTGATACAAATGTGTGTAAAATGATACCGGGTGCTGTAATCACTCATCTGGTTACGTTATCACATTGACCACCACACCCCCGACCCAAAAGAAAGGACGTATTATTGGCTTCCCCTCATTTTTTTCCCACGCCACGCTACTGGACAAAAGGTGTTTACATCACTAAAGAAATGTCACCTCTCTCTCTCAATACAATACAGAGGAGCTCTCTCTCTCTCTGTGTGTGTGTGTGGTGTGTTACCTGTGTCGGAGCTCCTCCTGAAGCAGAGGAATCGAGGGCGGCTGGGAGGGAGAACGAACAACAAAACAGCGACAAACAGAGCGACCGTCGCATCCGTCACGAACCTGCCGACAGAGACATTCATCCATCATTTAAACCATTTATTAATGTATTTAATCTATTGGGGTGAACCTTTAGGATAACATCTGTACCTTGGGGAAAGGCACACTGACTGTAATGATGGTGTGAATGCAGTGTGCTTGAGACCCAAAGCAGAAAGTCTGTCATGTATGTGATCGTTGGCACAGAAAGGGAAAAACCTTCTGTTGCAACGATGCTTCCAACCAGGATGAATAAAGTGTGAAGCAGCACTGCCAGGTGGTGTGTGTGTGTCCCGTAGCCCTCCCGTCTGTCCTCTCAGATCTCCTGCGTCAGCGCTCAGCTCATGAATGACTTTCAACACTTTGTACTCCATGCACTTCACCATGTTTGCACCCAAAAAGAACTGGGCACATCTCCAGAACCGTTGTGTGTTTCCTTCAACCTCTCATTCAGAAATCCCCTTAGTCAATAAGCTTCGTGTGCAGTGAGTATAACATGAAGAGGACTGACATATTGAGGATGAACCACATTCTGGTTTATCCTTTTACAATCAATCGCTCTTTTTGTCTGTGCTTTGTTTACAGAGACTCGTCGTATTCAGCATCAGTGCAAAACACAAGATACCTGGGGGCATTAGGCATCATCCTGGTCCCCCAATCAGAACACTTCATCTAGAGATTAGTTGATTCATTAGGATGTGGAGTCTTTTCTTGGATCTACACATCACAATTTCATAAAACCACATTTAATGTTTGCATTAGATTTCATTAACACTTTGTTTGCACTTCACAAAGAGTATTATATCACGTGTAAAAGTTTCAGCGTTATATGGAAAGTGCAAGGATGAAATTTTACCAAAAGTATTAGTTGTTTTTCCTCAGCTGAAAGTGTGAATGTTACACTAACTCAATCTAGTGTTTGACGTTGAAGTTGACTATCAAGTGCTCCTCTCAGTACTTCCAGTTACAGGATGGAGGTAAAAGGTGGAGTTTGGGTTTCGTCAGTGCAATCAGGTGACATGTTGAAATCCTGCGTCTGTACTACAGGTCCAAGGGTGACCCCCCCCCCCCCCCCCCCCCCCCCAGAGATCACCTGCTGCCTTTGTTTGTTTTACAATACTTTGAGAACATTTAAAAAGGGTTAATATTCCCTCCAAAAACCCTGAACTGAAAACATGAATCAAGCAGATTTTAGAAGATGTATCAGGAAGTAAAATTAAAGAATGATTAACTTCCTGTTTTTTTTGTTTCCGTCCCTTCCGAGAAATTCAGTGTTTTGTTTTCTTTGGTTGGTCAAAAATATCCGTCAGGACAAACAGATCAATGTCTGACGTGATATGACGCGGTTTACAACTCTAGAAAACACTAAAGAGGTCACAATATACTTTCTGTGTCTCGAACTCTCTGATTGGCTGCTGTCGGCCTCATTGACAACCAATCAGAGTTCTGAACACAGAGAGAAGATCGGTGACATCGTCTTCCTACTTTTTCCTGATTTGGAAGCTGTCTCAGGACCGGACTCTAGTCTCAGGACCGGTCTCTAGTCTCAGGACCGGTCTCTAGTCTCAGGACCGGACTCTAGTCTCAGGACCGGACTCTAGTCTCAGGACCGGTCTCTAGTCTCAGGACCGGTCTCTAGTCCTCAGCGACCGGACTCTAGTCTCAGGACCGGACTCTAGTCTCAGGACCGGTTCTCTAGTCTCAGGACCGGTCTCTAGTCTCAGGACCGGACTCTAGTCTCAGGACCGGTCTCTCTAGTCTCAGGACGGTCTCTAAGTCTCAGGACGCGGTCTCTAGTCTCAGGACCGGTCTCTAGTCTCAGGACCGGACTCTAGTCTCAGGACCGGTTCCTCTAGTCTCAGGACCGGTCTCTAGTCTCAGGACCGGACTCTAGTCTCAGGACCGGTCTCTAGTCTCAGGACCGGTCTCTAGTCTCAGGACCGGACTCTAGTCAGGACCGGACTCTAGTCTCAGGACCGGTCTCTAGTCAGGACCGGACTCTAGTCTCAGGACCGGTCTCTAGTCTCAGGACCGGACTCTAGTCTCAGGACCGGTCTCTAGTCTCAGGACCGGTCTTTAGTCTCAGGACCGGTCTCTAGTCTCAGGACCGGTCTCTAGTCTCAGGACCGGTCTTTAGTCTCAGGACCGGTCTCTAGTCTCAGGACCGGTCTCTAGTCTCAGGACCGGTCTTTAGTCTCAGTACCGGTCTCTAGTCTCAGAACCGGTCTTTAGTCTCAGGACCGGTCTCTAGTCTCAGGACCGGTCTCTAGTCTCAGGACCGGTCTCTAGTCTCAGGACCGGTCCGGTCTCTAGTCTCAGGACCGGTCTCTAGTCTCAGGACAGGTCTTTAGTCTCAGGACCGGTCTCTAGTCTCAGGACCGGTCTCTAGTCTCAGGACCGGTCTTTAGTCTAAGGACCGGTCTCTAGTCTCAGATCTGGTCTCTAGTCTCAGGACACTGGTCTCTAGACTCAGGACAGGTCTCTAGTCTCAGGACCGGTCTCTAGTCTCAGTCCGGCCCCTGTTCTCTGTGTTTCTGGGTGAAAGGGCTTCTTCATGCTCTTGGTGACCTGCAGTCTGTTTGCAGGTCAGTGAAAAGGGTTTTCAGTTTGGACTCGGGACACGTTTCCTCTGTTTGTTCTTCGCCTCGGGTTCCTGTGTGTTTGGGATTTTGCCCCGAGGCAGCGACACACACACACACACACACACACCACACACACACACACACACACACACACACACATACACATACACACACACACACACACCACACACACACACACACACACACACACACACACACACACACACACACACACACACACACACACACACACACACACACACACACACGGCTTCAGGTCGCCCCATCTCTTTCATGTCTGTTAGATAGTAGTCAAAGTTTGTATTATACGGTTACTTGATGAAGTCTTGAAGGTCACCTAAATCCACTTTTTCATGTATTTTATACATAAACATGTGTCCCCTCGTACGTGAAATGACTACAAAGGGTTTGATAAGGTCTTTATTTATGAAACTGTACAGTCGCCTTTTTGTGTAATCCTGCTCCTGTTTAATCCGTTACTCCCCAAACCCGTTTATAACTAACGATGTCTGTCACTCGACATTAAGTTTAACAGTCCTGACTTTAAAGGTCACCTGTTGTGCAAAATCAACTTCTTCATGTCTCTTCTACATCAACATGTGTCCCCTCTTCTTCATGTCTCCTCTATCAACATGTGTCCCCTCTTCTTCATGTCTCTTCTACATCAACATGTGTCCCCTCTTCTTCATGCTCTTTCTACATCAACATGTGTCCCCTCTTCTTCATGTCTCTTCTACATCAACATGTGTCCCCTCTTCTCCATGTCTCTTCTACATTCAACATGTGTCCCCTCTTCCTCATGTCTCTTCTACATCAAACATGTGTCCCCTCTTCTTCATGTCTCTTCTACATCAACATGTGTCCCCCTCTTCTTCATGTCTCTTCTACATCAACATGTGTCCCCTCTCTTCTTCATGTCTCTTCTACATCAACATGTGTCCCCTCTTCTTCATGTCTCTTCTACATCAACATGTGTCCCCTCTTCTTCATGTCTCCTCTATCAACATGTGTCCCCTCTTCTCCATGTCTCTTCTACATCAACATGTGTCCCCTCTTCCTCATGTCTCTTCTACATCAACATGTGTCCCCTCTTCTTCATGTCTCTTCTACATCAACATGTGTCCCCTCTTCTCCATGTCTCTTCTACATCAACATGTGTCCCCCTCTTCCTCATGTCTCTTCTACAATCAACATGTGTCCCCTCTTCTTCATGTCTCTTCTACATCAACATGTGTCCCCTCTTCTTCATGTCTCTTCTACATCAACATGTGTCCCCTCTTCTTCATGTCTCTTCTACATCAACATGTGTCCCCTCTTCTTCATGTCTCTTCTACATCAACATGTGTCCCCTCTTCTTCATGTCTCTTCTACATCAACATGTGTCCCCTCTTCTTCATGTCTCTTCTACATCAACATGTGTCCCCTCTTCTTCATGTCTCTTCTACATCAACATGTGTCCCCTCTTCTCCATGTCTCTTCTACAACATGTGTCCCCTCTTCTTCATGTCTCTTCTACATCAACATATGTCCCCTCTTCTTCATGTCTCTTCTACATCAACATGTGTCCCCTCTTCTTCATGTCTCTTCTACATCAACATGTGTCCCCTCTTCTCCATGTCTCTTCTACAACATGTGTCCTCTCTTCTTCATGTCTCTTCTACATCAACATGTGTCCCCTCTTCTTCATGTCTCTTCTACATCAACATGTGTCCCCTCTTCTTCATGTCTCTTCTTCATCAACATGTGTCCCCTCTTCTTCATGTCTCTTCTACATCAACATGTGTCCCCTCTTCTTCATGTCTCTTCTACATCAACATGTGTCCCCTCTTCTTCATGTCTCTTCTACATCAACATGTGTCCCCTCTTCTTCATGTCTCTTCTACATCAACATGTGTCCCCTCTTCTTCATGTCTCTTCTACATCAACATGTGTCCGCTCTTCTTCATGTCTCTTCTACATCAACACGTGTCCCCTCTTCTTCATGTCTCTTCTACATCAACATGTGTCCTCTCTTCTTCTTGTCTCTTCTACATCAACATGTGTCCCCTCTTCTTCATGTCTCTTCTACATCAACATGTGTCCCCTCTTCTTCATGTCTCTTCTACATCAACATGTGTCCCCTCTTCTTCATGTCTCTTCTACATCAACATGTGTCCCCTCTGTAGAAAGAGACTCTGAAAGTTTCAGGAACAAAGATTCTCTCTCTTTTTGATCAATTTCTATCAAAACCTGTCTGAAAATGAGCTGATCAGATTTTGGCCACTTTATGATGTCATAACGATGTTTTGTCTTGTGTAACCATTAGCCAATCAGCAGCCAAGGTAACCCCCACCATATCACGATGAAAAATAGTATAATAGAGAACCGCAGTGACGCCTCCTAAAACCCGGAAGTAAGTTATCATTTTTACCACTTCCGGTTCCTTCGTCAAAAGCAATGGGATTTCTCCCTAGGATTTTGGAAAATATCTGGAACTAAGGTCTGTGGTTGAGACACATTGAAGAGACAGATCACGTTTTGTTCTACGACATTAAATACATCAGCAGTGACCCCACTGGTGATTTTTGAAGAGTTTACGTGTCTGAAAAACGATGGTTGTTACCAAGTGGCTGAATATGACTACAGAGGTCGTGGAGGCCGTTGTACGTCATTACACCGAACACGCAGTGGCGACTGGTCATTAGGGGTACAGCCCCACCTAGTTTCAGCAGAAAGTATTAAAAATAATGATTAAAAAAAAACTTATATATTAAAAAAAAAAAAAAAAAAAAAATATTTTAAGATCATGTTTAGTCGTCTGATTCGTCTCATTGCTGTTTTAGTCTGTGTTCTTCTAATTAGTGTCTACAGTGTGTGCCCATTGAGCTGTTTAGAGCCATGTGGGACAAGACGCGATCATGCCCCTCCCTCTCACTGTCTAAGTGAACGGTGACTGTAAAAACGACACTGCGCATGCTCAGAGTATTTTCCGATTTAATGTGTGGCAAAAAAATAATGACCATAGGGGCATAGAGCTGCCATCCCCACCATACGTCCTCTCACATAATTCAGAGCTGATTGGCTGTAAGTACGTGTGCCGCGAAAAGTGTGGTGTGTGAAGAGGAGACCAGAGAGCTGCAGTGAGGCGTCCTAAAACCAGGAAGTAAGCTGCGCATGGCTTCCCTCCACAAAAAAGCAATGAGATTTCTCCACAGGATTTGAGATAATAGCTCAAAATAAGATCTGTGGGAAACGTAGCTGTTAGATAAATGCACATTTTGTTCAGCCGGATAATAGCCACATGTCTACCCTACTTTTATCATTTTCTAATCATAAATCTATCGATTAGATTTATGATAGACTTTTGAAACTACAAGAAGATAAGGAGGACTTTTACAAAAAAGTAATAGAGATGTTTGTCCAGAAGGATAGCATGGACTTCATCTTCAAGTCAAGGTAAGACTGCAATTTTATTGAAAATGGGATTTTGCTAAGAGAGAACAATTCAATATTTAAATGATAAAATTACATGTTTTGGGTATCCTTTTGTTGAACTGTCTGTTTAAAATTAATTGAAGCATCAGACTAAAAAAGCTTTTGAAAATAATATTATATTTTGATTTAGGTCAAAATATAATATTTGTAAACCTGAAGAGTCAGAGCCTCACCAGCCATGAACCTCACTGCAGAAGCTTATATATAGACATCTAAGTTTTTTGTGCCCCACCACTTCTGTACATATAAAAACGCCACTGCGAACACGTAAACACTCCTCTAAGTTTGTTTGCCCTGTTCTGCTTGAAAGCAAGTACCTGCCTCCTGCAAAGTGTTCAAACAAATGCTTCAACTTGTACCATTTTGAATCTGTAGTTTTGAATATGGATCTAAAGTTGCGTGACGTTGAAGCAGCGACCCTGCTGTAGTTCGTTTATAGCATAACGTTAGCATTTTGCTTCTGGCGACTAGATTTATGATTCGAAAATGATAAAAGTAGGGTAGACATGTGGATATTATCCGGCTGAACAAAACGTGATCCGTCTCTTAAACGTGTTTCAACCACAGACCTTATTTCCAGCTATTTTCCAAAATCCTATGGAGAAATTGCGTTGGTTTTTGACGAAGGAACCGGAAGGAGTTTACTTGCGGGTTTTAGGATGCGTCACTGCGGTTCTCTATAGGAGACCTTTAAACAACTCAAAAATATCTGCAAACTTTTTTTGTTGCATCTCTAGCCCGGCCTTTCTAAATCACAGGACATATACTGGTGTGTTAGTTTGTTGGTACTCACTCGGCCTTGGCGTTGAAGACGTGCGTCGCCCAGCCGTCCATGAAGCGCGGGTCTCGTGTGAACCACAGCGCCACCATCAGGATGAGCAGCCCCAGAACGTTGAGCTCTCCGTAACTCACCGGGCCCAGACGCCGGTGCTCCTCCCGCATCACTTCGTACGCCGCTCGCTCCTTCTCCGTGTGCACCGTCCCGCAACCCCACGTCTTCCTCAGGCTGAACGGAAAACACAGAGAATTTAACTTTCCAGTCGTGCTTGGGTCGAATATGACCTATTTTCCAATGTTTTCGTATGTCAGAATTAGGGGTTCTTTCATCTAATCAGCACAAAAACAACATGGATGGTTCCATACGTTCTTTGAATGACAAATGGATGATCACTACTTCCATTGAAGTATCGTTGGTCTATAATTGGTACATTTTGATTGGATTTCTGACTGAACTTTGGCATTTACCAGTATGTGATTATCTGTCCACTCTTTTCCTCAAGCTAAAGTCAAAATAATCAACCTTTTTGCCTTTTCTTTACTCAAATATAAGGTTTAAATTTTGTGCAAATTGGGTCTATTGTCCCTAAATTGCAGAAATAAGAGAAACACTTGTATAAATAAGTTGGATTTAAGGTATCTAAACGCAGTAGCACATTATTGCACATATTTTGTTCCAATTATATTTTCTACGTTTTCAATCATATTCAATGTAAATACGTTAATGTTATTATAGTTTTCTTCAAATAGTTTTCTATCACCAACACACTAAGTCAAATTCCTCGTGTGTGTCAACCTACCTGGTGATAAACCTGTTTCTGAATTGGCTGATGTTTTATACTATATCTTTTATAAACAGTCAAACCAGACCTTGAAGGGAAGACAATACAAAGGTTGACGATCTGTAGATTAATGGGTGTATTATCGTATCCTGGCGACTCACTTGCAGCCGAATGAAGAGGAACTGCAGCCAGAACCAGGGCGAGCGTCAGCGTCAGCAGCATCGTGGGGAAACGCGAACAAGAACCAGGACGCAAAGTTGATCACGTCTCCGTTCTGAGGGAGAGAGTCTACGAGGGAGAGACAGAAAATAAAGATCGTAAGAGTTAAACTACTTAACTTATAAAGAATATCATCAATATGTATTCATTTAAGGTCCTCAATTCTGCTGTTGTTGCTAATAAATCTCTTCTGTTTTCAGTAGTCGCCAGAAAACATTTAAAACTAAGTCTAACATCCTCGAGTCACAACAATTCACTCAAGTCTGTTGGTTTAAAGTCTTGGACAGCTGTTGTCTGTAGCCGATCCAACCAAACATTTAAACAACCGATAGCAGGGCTTACATATAAAAACGTTTCTACTTTAAACAAAATAACCCTCACTTGTCTAAAACTGGGACCTTAATCTGATCCACCAATGAGGAATGGAGGTTATGAATTTGACCAAACCTTCGATGACAGTACTTCAGTACTGCCAGGTTTTCAGACACTAAACAGAGGGCCTCGGAAACCTGATGGTCAATGGGTACTGGTTCTAAATGTGAAATCGTGTGGAACAAAACAATAGTTCTCTCCAAACAATCATAAGGGAAACCCAACACCTTTAACCACAGGTGACTCCAGTCCTACCCCGATCCACTGCTGGTACCTTTAGCTAGCTAACTAACTAACTAACTAACTGTTAAGACTAACTAGCAGTGGTGTAATGTAACTAAGTACATTTTCTCAAGTACTGCACTCAAGAACAACTTGTACTTTACTACTTTTTAGGTCTACTGGACTATATTTTGTAGACATGAATTAAAAGTTACTTTTCAGATTCAAATTATTAGCAAGTACAACACATAAATCCACTAATAAATAAACATTGCTACATATATATATAGTTAAGATATCCAGCAGCAGTATATAAAGTCATTTAGAATAGAACTGGATCATATGGACCAACCTAGCAGGAGGTGTCAGCAGTTTGCAGAGATGAAGGTTAACATTAGCATCTAAAGGCAGAGATGGCAAAAGTACACACATCCTTTACTCGAGTAGAAGTACAGATACTCGTGTTTAAAAATACTCTGGTGAAAGTAGAAGTACTGACTAAACTTCTTTACTCAAGTCAAAGTAAAGAGGCTTTGAATGTACTTCAGTAGAAAGTACCCATAACTAGCAGCTGGTTTAAAGAGTACCTGACCTCCCTTTATATTAATAGAACAATAATGTCATTGTTAGCTAATGAATGTTTCCATGCTGAACAACGGCAACATGACAACGTTTCCATTGGTCCCTCTTCTTTAGAGAAGACCAGGAAATGATGGATACACGGATCGTGTTCAAATCAATAGGCACGCAATGACTCTAAAGAATAATGATCACGCATCAAACACACATTCAGACTAAAGGAACCAGCTGTTTGGGAAATGAGAGAAGTAGAAAGTACAGGTATTTGAGTTCAACATGTGAGAAGTAGAAAGTACAGGTATTTGAGTTCAACATGTAAGAAGTAGAAAGTACAGGTATTTGTGTTCAACATGTAGAAGTAGAAAGTACAGGTATTTGAGTTCAAATGTGAGAAGTAGAAGTACAGGTATTTGAGTTCAACATGTGAGAAGTAGAAAGTACAGGTATTTGAGTTCAACATGTAAGAAGTAGAAAGTACAGGTATTTGAGTTCAACATGTAAGAAGTAGAAAGTACAGGTATTTGAGTTCAACATGTGAAGTAGAAAGTACAGGTATTTGAGTTCAACATGTAAGAAGTAGAAAGTACAGGTATTTGAGTTCAACATGTAAGAAGTAGAAAGTACAGGTATTTGAGTTCAACATGTAAGAAGTAGAAAGTACAGGTATTTGAGTTCAACATGTAAGAAGTAGAAAGTACAGGTATTTGAGTTCAACATGTGAGAAGTAGAAAGTACAGGTATTTGAGTTCAACATGTAAGAAGTAGAAAGTACAGGTATTTGAGTTCAACATGTAAGAAGTAGAAAGTACAGGTATTTGAGTTCAACATGTAAGAAGTAGAAAGTACAGGTATTTGAGTTCAACATGTAAGAAGTAGAAAGTACAGGTATTAGAGTTCAACATGTAAGAAGTAGAAAGTACAGGTATTTGAGTTCAACATGTAAGAAGTAGAAAGTACAGGTATTTGTGTTCAACATGTAGAAGTAGAAAGTACAGGTATTTGAGTTCAACATGTAAGAAGTAGAAAGTACAGGTATTTGTGTTCAACATGTAAGAAGTAGAAAGTACAGGTATTTGAGTTCAACATGTAAGAAGTAGAAAGTATAGGTATTTGGGTTCAACATGTAAGAAGTAGAAAGTACAGGTATTTGGGTTCAACATGTAAGAAGTAGAAAGTACAGGTATTTGAGTTCAACATGTGAGAAGTAGAAAGTACAGGTATTTGAGTTCAACATGTGAGAAGTAGAAAGTACAGGTATTTGTGTTCAACATGAAAGAAGTAGAAAGTACAGGTATTTGAGTTCAACATGTAAGAAGTAGAAAGTACAGGTATTTGGGTTCAACATGTAAGAAGTAGAAAGTACAGGTATTTATGTTCAACATGAAAGAAGTAGAAAGTACAGGTATTTGAGTTCAACATGTAAGAAGTAGAAAGTACAGGTATTTGTGTTCAACATGAAAGAAGTAGAAAGTACAGGTATTTGTGTTCAACATGAAAGAAGTAGAAAGTACAGGTATTAGAGTTCAACATGTAAGAAGTAGAAAGTACAGGTATTTGAGTTCAACATGTGAGAAGTAGAAAGTACAGGTATTTGGGTTCAACATGTAAGAAGTAGAAAGTACAGGTATTTGAGTTCAACATGTAAGAAGTAGAAAGTACAGATATTTGAGTTCAACATGTAAGAAGTAGAAAGTACAGGTATTTGTGTTCAACATGAAAGAAGTAGAAAGTACAGGTATTTGAGTTCAAAATGTAAGAAGTAGAAAGTACAGGTATTTGAGTTCAACATGTAAGAAGTAGAAAGTACAGGTATTTGGGTTCAACATGTAAGAAGTAGAAAGTACAGGTATTTATGTTCAACATGAAAGAAGTAGAAAGTACAGGTATTTGAGTTCAACATGTAAGAAGTAGAAAGTACAGGTATTTGTGTTCAACATGAAAGAAGTAGAAAGTACAGGTATTTGTGTTCAACATGAAAGAAGTAGAAAGTACAGGTATTAGAGTTCAACATGTAAGAAGTAGAAAGTACAGGTATTTGAGTTCAACATGTGAGAAGTAGAAAGTACAGGTATTTGAGTTCAACATGTAAGAAGTAGAAAGTACAGGTATTTGGGTTCAACATGTAAGAAGTAGAAAGTACAGGTATTTGAGTTCAACATGTAGAAGTAGAAAGTACAGATATTTGAGTTCAACATGTAAGAAGTAGAAAGTACAGGTATTTGTGTTCAACATATAAGAAGTAGAAAGTACAGGTATTTGAATTCAACATGTAAGAAGTAGAAAGTACAGGTATTTGAGTTCAACATGTAAGAAGTAGAAAGTACAGGTATTTGTGTTCAAAATGTAAGAAGTAGAAAGTTCAGGTATTTGTGTTCAACATGTAAGAAGTAGAAAGTACAGGTATTTGTGTTCAACATATAAGAAGTAGAAAGTACAGGTATTTGAGTTCAAAATGTAAGAAGTAGAAAGTACAGGTATTTGAGTTCAACATGTAAGAAGTAGAAAGTACAGGTATTTGGGTTCAACATGTAAGAAGTAGAAAGTACAGGTATTTGTGTTCAACATGAAAGAAGTAGAAAGTACAGGTATTAGAGTTCAACATGTAAGAAGTAGAAAGTACAGGTATTTGTGTTCAACATGAAAGAAGTAGAAAGTACAGGTATTAGAGTTCAACATGTAAGAAGTAGAAAGTACAGGTATTTGTGTTCAACATGTAAGAAGTAGAAAGTACAGGTATTTGAGTTCAACATGTAAGAAGTAGAAAGTACAGGTATTTGGGTTCAACATGTAAGAAGTAGAAAGTACAGGTATTTGGGTTCAACATGTAAGAAGTAGAAAGTACAGGTATTTGAGTTCAACATGTGAGAAGTAGAAAGTACAGGTATTTGAGTTCAACATGTGAGAAGTAGAAAGTACAGGTATTTGTGTTCAACATGAAAGAAGTAGAAAGTACAGGTATTTGGGTTCAACATGTAAGAAGTAGAAAGTACAGGTATTTGTGTTCAACATGAAAGAAGTAGAAAGTACAGGTATTTGAGTTCAACATGTAAGAAGTAGAAAGTACAGGTATTAGAGTTCAACATGTAAGAAGTAGAAAGTACAGGTATTTGAGTTCAACATGTAAGAAGTAGAAAGTACAGGTATTTGAGTTCAACATGTGAGAAGTAGAAAGTACAGGTATTTGGGTTCAACATGTAAGAAGTAGAAAGTACAGGTATTTGAGTTCAACATGTAAGAAGTAGAAAGTACAGGTATTTGAGTTCAACATGTAAGAAGTAGAAAGTACAGGTATTTGAGTTCAACATGTAGAAGTAGAAAGTACAGGTATTTGTGTTCAACATATAAGAAGTAGAAAAGTACAGGTATTTGGGTTCAACATGTAAGAAGTAGAAAGTACAGGTATTTGAGTTCAACATGTAAGAAGTAGAAAGTACAGGTATTTGAGTTCAACATGTAAGAAGTAGAAAGTACAGGTATTTGTGTTCAAAATGTAAGAAGTAGAAAGTTCAGGTATTTGTGTTCAAAATGTAAGAAGTAGAAAGTACAGGTATTTGGGTTCAACATGTAAGAAGTAGAAAGTACAGGTATTTGAGTTCAACATGTAAGAAGTAGAAAGTTCAGGTATTTGTGTTCAAAATGTAAGAAGTAGAAAGTACAGGTATTTGAGTTCAACATGTAAGAAGTAGAAAGTACAGGTATTTGAGTTCAACATGTAAGAAGTAGAAAGTACAGGTATTTGAGTTCAACATGTAGAAGTAGAAAGTACAGGTATTTGTGTTCAACATGTGAGAAGTAGAAAGTACAGGTATTTGGGTTCAACATGTGAGAAGTAGAAAGTACAGGTATTTGAGTTCAACATGTAAGAAGTAGAAAGTACAGGTATTTGGGTTCAACATGTAAGAAGTAGAAAGTACAGGTATTTGAGTTCAACATGTAAGAAGTAGAAAGTACAGGTATTTGAGTTCAACATGTAAGAAGTAGAAAGTACAGGTATTTGTGTTCAAAATGTAAGAAGTAGAAAGTACAGGTATTTGTGTTCAACATGTAGAAGTAGAAAGTACAGGTATTTGAGTTCAACATGTAAGAAGTAGAAAGTACAGGTATTTGTGTTCAACATGTAAGAAGTAGAAAGTACAGGTATTTGAGTTCAACATGTAAGAAGTAGAAAGTACAGGTATTTGTGTTCAACATATAAGAAGTCGAAAGTACAGGTATTTGAGTTCAACATGTAAGAAGTAGAAAGTTCAGGTATTTGTGTTCAAAAATGTAAGAAGTAGAAAGTACAGGTATTTGAGTTCAACATGTAAGAAGTAGAAAGTACAGGTATTTGTGTTCAACATGTGAGAAGTAGAAAGTACAGGTATTTGAGTTCAACATGTGAGAAGTAGAAAGTACAGGTATTTGAGTTCAACATGTAAGAAGTAGAAAGTACAGGTATTTGGGGTCAACATGTAAGAAGTAGAAAGTACAGGTATTTGGGGTCAACATGTGAGAAGTAGAAAGTACAGGTATTTGGGTTCAACATGGGAGAAGTAGAAAGTACAGGTATTTGGGTTCAACATGTAAGAGTAGAAAGTACAGGTATTTGGGTTCAACATGTAAGAAGTAGAAAGTACAGGTATTTGGGTTCAACATGTGAGAAGTAGAAAGTACAGGTATTTGAGTTCAACATGTAAGAAGTAGAAAGTACAGGTATTTGGGTTCAACATGTAAGAAGTAGAAAGTACAGGTATTTGAGTTCAACATGTAAGAAGTAGAAAGTACAGGTATTTGTGTTCAAAATGTAAGAAGTAGAAAGTACAGGTATTTGAGTTCAACATGTAAGAAGTAGAAAGTACAGGTATTTGAGTTCAACATGTAAGAAGTAGAAAGTACAGGTATTTGTGTTCAACATGTAAGAAGTAGAAAGTACAGGTATTTGTGTTCAACATGTAAGAAGTAGAAAGTACAGGTATTTGGGTTCAACATGTAAGAAGTCAAAGTAAAAAGTGGTCAGAAAAATAAGTAGTGGAGTAAAGTACTGATACCAGAGAAATGTACTACTATAGTAATGAAGTATTTGTAATCCACTACTTCCCACCCCTGATCTAAAGGTTGGTTATGATCACGTACTGGCTCATCTGGCCCATCAGCACCAGGTTGGGTCCGGTGCCGGTCAGCGTGGCGATGCCTCCGATGCTCGCAGCGTAGCAAACACTCAGCAGGAGTCCTTTACTCATCCTCCTCTTCTCCTCGACTTCATCGCTCAGCTCCTCCAGCTCCATCTGACAGCAGACGCTCTCCAGCAGCACTGCACTCATTATCATCATGTTTTACTACATGTTGAACACTAATATGGGTCATTTTCCAACGGCGCATCAGTTTCAAGAGTGGTTTTATCTTCCTGTAGGTTAGTTTCAGATCATTTATTAAAAAACAACTTGTAGAGACGTGATGATCTCTTCATTAACAGACGGTGTTGTAGCTGTGATCTCATTAAAATAACTTTATTACTGCTATCTACTGCTATTTTTGGTCTTATTTCCTCAAATATGGTGGCTGGTCCTGCAAACCAAGCTAGCCAGCGAGTGTGCACGTTAGCAGGAAACTCAAAATCAACTTCTCTCTTTTTAGCTGCAACCTATTGTCCAAATATGGTTCCCTCCTAAAACCACAAAATGAAGTTTCTAAAATGGTACGTCTAAAACAGTATCCAAACCAATGGGTGTGATCCCACTCTTTCAACTCCTATTTGACTAACAATGGTTTCTTGGAAGGAAGACGAAGATTTGTTTTCCGTTCCTTCACATGTAGGTTCAGATATTATTTGGTTGGCATCCTGTGAACTCACCAGGCCCGGTGTTGGCGCCCTGTGACGGAGGTTTGTCCGTCTCCACCTCCGATGAAGCCTTCTCCTCAGAGGACCGGTTGTCTTGTACGTTGCTGGTTGTCTCTTGCGTCTCCTGTGTTATGTTTGCTCCATTCAGACCTGAGAGGAGTCATTCAGAAGTTCAAAATCAGACTCAGAAAAACTTCAGTATCTTCGGAATCCATCGTATTTCAAGTCAGAATCAGAATACCTTTACTCGTCCCACAGAGGGGACATTTGCATTTGTTACAGCAAGAAAAAAGCCACAAACGCTTAATATGAACTAAGAAGCATGCATACAAAATATTAAAGATAAACATGTTTAAAAAAATTACACAATTTACAAATACACATCTTGTAACAGGTATTACAGTACAGTTATTAATGGCATATATTGCAGATAATTGGTATTTCACAACCTGTGATAGCATGGTCTATGTACCAGGGACCATCATTGGTTATCACTCAATGATATAAAGGTTAGCAACATCAGAATCATTGGAATTCAAAATAAATACGTTTTCTGAAGCAAACAGACACTAACGGCCCGTCCACACTACAGCTTCGACAGCTTCAAAATCGGTTTCCAACGCGTCTGCCCATTCACTTTGAATGGGGTGACGTCACGTTGCCTCTAGTGATGTGTCGGTCGCGAACGAGCCGGCTCAAAGAGCCGGCTCTTTTAAGTGAACGACGGGAGCCGGCTCTCGCCCGCGAACGAGCCGGTTTTTTTTGTTGTTGTGCGGAGGGATCTAGATCGGCTTGAAGGCACATTATGCAATGTGCACATTATCCCGCTTATTACATGGCCACATTCTCAACAAAGTAACGACGTGACTCCCAATATTAATTGAAATGCTTCTATGGATTTAGAAAATGATTTTATTGATTTAAAAAATAGTTTTATTGATTTAAATTGACATGCATCCGCTAAGAAAAGTAGTCCGTTGTTACTGTTTGAACTACGTAGCAACGGCAGGAACTGCTTCGATAGTGTTTTTGAGGAGCTTTTTGATTACAGATTTGAAAACATCGTTGCTTGCTTTAAAAGTAGCTCAATTCATGATGTCAAACCTTGGGAAGTATCTAGATATCCCTGCCCTAATGCCAAAGTAACTGGCAACTGAATATGTGTCGCCGTTTGATGTCTATGTCTGGGCCGCTGCGTAAAAAGGAGGGTTTCTGCCCCATTACTTCTCTTCTTACTTCTATAAGAATAACACACGGAGGACGGAGATCTCTTTTTCTCCTCCTCTTCTGACAGCCCAGCAGCTGATCTCAGAGCACGCTCCCCTCTCCTGCAGGGGGGCGTGGTCAGCTGCAGCTCACAGAATCAGCCCTCTGCAAAAACAGCGCTGGAAAGAGCAAATAGAGGCATGGCTAAAATGCAGGATCTTTTTGGTATTTTGAAAAAAAAACAATATTTATATACTTTATATACTTTATATAGGTCGATACAGTAGCCCCTTTTTTAAAATTGTTTTTATAGGTGTTGCTATCTGTTTTGTGTAGCGAGGTTCTACAAGCAAGTCAATGCATTCATTGGGTAGTATCAGAGAGTTACATGGGTCTGTAAATGCAATGAAAACAATTGGCCACAGCAAATGATTTATATTAAACATGTAATTTTTACTTTTGAATACTTCAGTACAAAGGTTGTATTGAATAATTTAAGTGATATATGTGTACACATATAATTAGTCAAAACAGGGCTACATTTGATTTAATTAAAAGGTATAATAAGTGGTAAACTGAAGAGCCGTTTGGGAGCCAAAAGAGCCGGCTCTTCTTGGTGAGCCGAGCCAAATGATCCGGCTCACCAAGAAGAGCCGGAATTCCCATCACTAGTTGCCTCGCTTTTCGCCGAACTGAATTGTGGGTAGCATAGAGGTCCGTCTCCGGCGTCAGAAGTTGAACATTGCCGGAGACGCCGTAGTAGCCAGCGCCAGCCAATCAAATCCCGTTTCTGAAAATCTGACAGCTCAAGCCGTAGCCAATCAAACCGCGTCTAAGCTGGGAGAGATATCCCGCCGTTCATTTCTATATTTAAAATAAAGATGGAGGAGAAACTAATTATCGCCGTAGCAAATCACCCGGTTTTGTATGAGCAGACCCTCTTCACCTACCGGATACAAACCGGAGGAACCAGGCATGGAGGGAGGTGGCAGAGACAGTGGGTGAAACTGGTAGGTTTTCGCCTGTTTGGGGAGTTTATATATATATATATATTGCTCCCATAAAATCCCCGGGGGTTTTTGCTTTGTATGTCGGGGGCGGGAGATTCATGTGATTGGTTGTTGGTCGCGTTGCTCGAATAAAATCCCCAAGCTTTCAGACACGCCCAGCTCCAAGCTTTTTTTGAAGCTGTAGTGTGGACGCTCCGTAACACTCCAGTTACAATTTGATAAATATATTTCCCTAAATTGAACCAGCTGGGAACCAAACCAGCACCAAGTGGAGAAGGGTTCATATCCATGCTTCCCACAAGATGAACCTCCTAGACGCCGGCGATCTTCTGACTTTACCTCTGGTGCTTCCTTAAAGTTAATGCTCTGGTGTTTAAGTGAAATGTCTTGAACACATTGGATATATTGCTATACGTTTACAAAAGTAAAAGTCATTTGAATCTGAACACGATCAACAGAAACCTGGGTCAAAGTCCTGTTTTTGTTTGACCTATCAGACCGCCCTGAACTTATGGAGACTTTTATCAGAGACACATTTAGCATTTTCTTTGAAATGTAAACGCAGTATTGAGGTTTCGTTTGGCTAAATGATCGCAGGTCTGTAATCGTTAGTCTCCCTCCCTTCATCAGAGACTCTTCTTTGCACTGCATGAGTCTTGCTCTAATCGGGCTGGTTTCTCTAAATCAGTATTCACAGCATCACAATAAACAAATGATCAGGTTTTTCAACTTGATTATTTATTCACGTATTGTGATGCTGTGAACTACTTATCGTGTAAATGTGAACGATCCACATCCAGGGGTGTTTCTGTGAGCTTCCTCCCTGCCTGTGTAGAAGCTGCTCATAACCAACTGGCCTTTGCAGGATTAATAAAGTCGTGGATTGATTGATTGTCTGCCGTATTTGGGTCCAGCATGTCATCAGTCGTACCGCTCTCCAGGCTGTTGCTGGCAGCAGTTTGCAGGGTGTGGCTGGGTCTCTCCTGGTGGTCCTGGTTCAGGTCGACGCTCCTCTTCCTCCGGGCCTCGCTGGACGGCTCAGGCTCCAGGTTCCCGTGCAGCTGCTGCAGGACGGCCTGCACGATGGGCACCATCATGGCGGTGGTGGCCGTGTTGCTGATCCACATGGAGAGGAAGGCGGTCACTCCCATGAAGCCCAGCATCAACCTGCCAGAGGAAGGAAGGAGGCGTTAAAAACGTGACGAAGCTTCAACAAAAAGACCAGAGAACCAGAGTGAAACTCTTAAGGGGCATTTTTTAACCAGTATGACCAATGGTTGACATGCTTACGTTAGCATTCATTTCAAACTGTTGAGGGAAAACAACTATTATGCCTGATGGGAAATCTGAGCGTCAGAATGTGAAACAGTTCGGGCGGAAACAACCGGACACAGACAGAGCGACCGGGTCCGGATCATTTCATAAGAGCAAAAAGGAACTAACAAAGAATTGTTGTTGTTTTTTACAATGGTTCCTAGCTATCAATGGTGCCAATCTAATTAATGGTTTACCGTCTGTAGACAGTTTGTTAGACACAACAACAACAACAACAACAACAACAACAACAACAACGACATAAGACATGGTTCCCAACGGTTCCTTGAAATCCTTGAAAATGTGTAAATATAAAGGGGGACAAGGAACACAAGACTAAATACACAGGGGTAATCACAAGACACAGCTGGAGAGGGGAGGTGACACACAGGGGGGGGGGGGGCAACAGGTGAATACAATCAGACAGGAGGGAAAACACAGAGACAGGCCCAATTCCAAACCACACCCTACCCACTCCCCCTCAACACTCGTTGCTTTGGAACAGCCCTCAATATGGCGGACCCTCCGCGTGAACGCGCAAACGGAGGGGTAGTGTGTAGGGGGAGGTTTGGAATTGGGCCGATAAGACAATCAGACAGGAGGGAGAACACAGAGACAGGAAGCAAATGCAGACATGAGACAGGGGGTGAACATCTTCCAAAGTAAAACCGGAAACTGACTATTCAAAAATAAAACAGAAAATAAACAGTTCAGTGTGACTCACAGAGCGGGCCGGACCCCCACCAGCAGCAGGACCCTCAGAGCGATGCGCTTGTGGAGGTTCCAGTGCTCCACGGCCACGGCCACCATCAGCCCCCCCACAAACAGCATGTTGGTGTCCTTCAGGTACTGCATGCACACCTAAGCAGAGACACACAGGTGGACCACATGATGAGGGAGTAGCCTACTTATATTAAAGGTCTCCTATTATTCTATTTTTAGGGCATATTACAGGTCTCAGATACAGATATATAAAAGACATGTCGATGAACTGTTTTGCTCAAAATACCAAACAGATCAGCTCCGTTGTTCTCCCGTTTTGTGTGTGTGTGTGTGTGTGTGTGTGTGTGTGTGTGTGTGCCTCACGTCTTTGGACTCCATGATGCCCAGCACGGGGAACAGGATGGTCGGCAGCAGTGCCGTCACCGCCAGCGGCAAAACCTCCGTACACCAGAATACCGCCATGAGGAGGATCACATAGGCACATGCTGCCTCCTGCGCGCGCACACACACACACACACACACACACACACACACACACACACACACACACACACACACACACACACACACACACACACACACACACACACACACACACACACACACACACCACACACACACACACACACACACACACACACACACACACACACACACACACACACACACACACACACACACACACACACACACACACACACACACTGTTGAGATCTTCATATGAAGTGAATACTTAAAACGAAAGTTAATTGAGATCATGGTATGAAGTGAATACTTAAAAAACGAAAGTTAATTATAAATCATACATGATCAATCATATTCTTGTATAAACCCATAATGAGAATGCTTCTTGACGGTTTTTGAATATGTATCTATGCTTACAATTTTTTCTGTTGTTATTTTGATAACTTTGCGTTTTGAAAAGAGGGTGTTGTGAGTTTTCATAGTATGTTTAATACTTAAAAACGAAAGTTAGTTATAATCAAATATAATCAATTATATTCTTGTATAACCCACAATGAAAATGCTTCATATTTGAGGTTTTCTATAGTTACAGTATAAACAAAACAAAGTGGTTTGTTTAGGTTGAGTTTTCTTCCTCTCCTCTGGCAGCAGTCCACAGGGAGGGGGGGCTTCACTCTAAGGGGAGAAACATTAGAGGCCAAAGAGAGTTCATGTCCTTTTTACCTCATATGAAAGGGTGTCTTATCCCATAACAGCTGTGGAACATGTCGGGACATGTTTAGCCTTGTACATTAGTGCGCATGCGCAGTTTTCAACTGAATTGGGTGAAGAGGAGGAGTTTGTTTTTTTGGGTTTAGGATCCAGTTTTTTTAGCATAAAGAGACTGTTTTTTTTAGAGGAGACAGAGAGAGAAGAAGAGGGGGGTTGACCCCTGGTAGACTCTCTCCGGGTAGGCTGTGTGCTTCAGAGCTGGGTTAATAGCTCTCGGTAAGGTCCTTCCAGACGGGGTAAATATCTCTCGAATTTATTGGTTGTTGGCTGAGTGGAATGATTTGATGAGAGATGTGTGTATGAACATTATAAATACCGCGACCTGTGGGGAAATCTTGCCCCCCGAATTTTGCGGACAGGTATGGGTTTTTGAGTGTTAATCCGCCGTGTGTGTCGGAAAAAACGGTATGAAACTGATGTGAATTGAGTTGGTAAAAATGAAAAAGTTGAATGCGCTTTTTATTGTCACCGGTCTTTTTACGAGGAAATACCTCTAAATTCTATCGGGAGAATTTTAAAATGTCACAACTGAAATGGGCAGTTGGAATTAAAACATTTTGGTAATAAATGTAAGACTGTTAATTAAAGTTTCATTTGAACATGATCACAGCACGGTTTTTTGTTAGGATGATTATAATGTTGTAAAGAGAGAAGGTAAAAACCCTGTATTAGTTTGGACCTATTTTTCTTCAAATAAACTGATCCCACCTTTTGGACTGGGATAATTTAAAAGACACCTGTGCCCTCCTCTCCTGCTTCCAAGGTAAGATTGCACCCTGCCACACACACTTAGGTAGGAGCACACTCCATTTACTGATATCAAAATCCTTCGGGATCGCTTAAACAGATTAAAAAAGAGTTGAAACTGAATTGAAACAGCAGTTAATTGAAACCTTGGTTCTTCGGGAAGTTAGTAGAGGTGAGATCTTGCTGACGTTGGTGGATCTGAGCCAAGCCGCAAACTTACATAGACTCAATAACTTCGGAAAGGTAAATTAGTAGGTCAGAATAATTTACCGGAATAAATTATCAGGACCACCAAAACTCTAAACAACACACACACACACACACACACACACACACACACACACACACACACACACACACACACACACACACACACACACACACACACACACACACACACACACACACACACACACACACACACACACACACACACACACACACACACACACACACCACACACACACACACACACACACACACACACACATACACATACCATGTATACATCACTTCAGGGGACATTACATTGAGTTACATGCATTTCCTGGAGACTTATCCTAACCTTAACCATAACCAGCATATGCCTAACCCCAGGGGCGGACTGGGGGGAAAAAGTGGCCCGGGGATTAATTGACAGACAGGCCCACTTAATGCGCGGCATGTATCGGCCGCGGTTTTGTGCGCTGTGATGATTCGGCTGTACCTTTAGTAATGAATATGAAATGTTGTGAGGAAATCTTTCCACCAATAATTCCAATAAGTAATCCAAAATGTAGTCACTTCAGGTTTACGAAAGTAACTGTAATCAGATTACTCGTTTTTCAAATGTAACGCGAGCTGAATACAGTTACTTGATTTTTGTATTCTGATTACGTAACACCGTTACATGTATTCCGTTACAACCCAACCCTGGCCACACCCCACTGGGCTGGGCTGGGCCGGAACACTTACAAATGTGGGCCGGTAGGATTTAGGTAAGCAAAAAAAAAAAAGGGAGTGGCCGCAACACTTACAAATGTGGGCCGGTAGGATTTAGGCTTTTTTTTTTTATAAACGTTTTTTTTTTTTTTTTTTGGCCCTTCGGCCCACACACAGCATCGGCCCACCGGGGAAACTCCCGGTATTCCCAATGGCCAGTCCGCCCCTAACCAAGTCTTCACCCTAAAATTAATGATGCCCCTTATGGGGACCTCCATTTTGTCCCCATAAGGGAAGCCAGTCCCCACACGTGACTATGTAAACAGATTTAGGTCCCCACAAGTATAGGAATGCTAGACCACACACACACGCATGCACACACACACACACCTGCTGGGATGACGAAGTGTGGATTTCTGGGAAATGCTCTATTTGTCTACTACTAATAATAATGTAAATATTGATATATAATTAATAATTATTTTACTGTGAACTTCCACCAAATCTTTCCTAGACTTCCTAAGAGTGATGTGATGTTGAATATCTTTTTCTAGTGAGTTTGGAGGGTTGTTTTTTGCACAAAACTCTTTTGCTCACTACGAACCAGAAAACTCATTGCATATTTTAATATATATTCTATCGCAGTTTCTTTCTACTTTCTATTTGCATTCTTCACTTTTGCTGCAGTTGCTATTATATGTTATGTCCTCTTATAATATGTGTATAGCAACGCCCTCAGTCCTGTGGAAACCGTCTCAGTGTGAACTCTTCTCTGACTGACGGTGAACTTTTACTCAGGCCGTGAATCAGTGACAGAGAGAGAGTTAATGTCCCACGGCAGGAAGAAGAGTCTGAGCATAAACAACCTCTAAAGTACATTTACTGCATAAGTGCTTTTCAGTACGACTCTGGGAGTAATTCCACTTTATAATGATATTATTTATAATCAACGTTTTTACTTTATATAAAAAAAGTCACAGACTTTTCCAAAAAAAGGAGGGAAATCCGTAATTTTTCAAATTGTTATCGAATCTTTTTCATTTATTTTCCATATTTCTGGAATTGTTTACTTAACTTAAAGGTCACCTATCATGCTGTTTGTAGGCAATAGCACAGGTCTCAGATATATACAAATCAGATCACATTCTAGCCACGCCTCATATCCCTCTATTTCACTTCCTGTTTCAAAAGTGCTGATTTCGGTATAAAGCTTTAAAAAATAAAAAGGAGGGGTCTGAGCTCGGGTGCGCTGCCAGAAGGGTGGCAGTGAAAGCAGAGGGTCTCGACGAACCAGACCCGGGCGACAGAAGCTGGCTTTGGGGACGTGGAACGTCACCTCTCTGGGGGGGAAGGAGCCGGAGCTTGTGCGGGAGGTGGAGCATTACACGTTACGCACAGCGTCGGCTCTGGAACCTTACTTCTGGATAGGGGTTGGACTCTATTCTTCTCCGGAGTTGCTCAAGGTGTGAGGCGCCGGGCGGGTGTGGGGATACTCACAAGCCCCCGGTTGGGTGCTTCGTTGTTGGAGTTTACCCCAGTGGACGAGAGGGTCGCCTCCCTACTCCTGCGGGTTATGGGGGGGAAAACTCTGACTGTTGTGTGTGCTTATGCACCCAACAGCAGTTCAGAGTATACGGCCTTCTTGGAGATCCTGGAAAGAGTCCTGTATGGGGCTCCTGAAGGGGACTCTTTAATCTTGCTGGGAGACTTCAACGCACATGTGGGCAATGATGGAGACACTTGGAGGGGCGTGATTGGGAGGAACGGCCCCCCTGATCTGAACCGGAGTGGTGGTTTGTTACTGGACTTCTGTGCTAGTCATGGATTGGCCATAACAAGCACCATGTTCGAACATAAGGATGCTCATAAGTGTACGTGGTACCAGAGCACCCTAGGCAGAAGGTCCATGATCGATTTCGTTATCGTAACATCGGACCTGAGGCCGTATGTTTTGGACACTCGGGTAAAGAGAGGGGCGGAGTTGTCAACTGATCACCATCTGGTGGTGAGTTGGGTCGAGTGGCGGGGGAAGCCTCTGGATAGACCTGGTAAGCCCAAACGTGTAGTTCGGGTGAACTGGGAACGTCTGGAGGAGGCCCAAGTTCAGGAGGCCTTCAACTCACACCTCCGGCGGAGCTTTTCGGGCATTCCTGTGGAGGTTGGGGACATTGAACCAGAGTGGTCGGTGTTCAAAGCCTCTATTGCCGAAGCCGCGGCGGGGAGCTGTGGTCTCAAGGTCCTAGGTGCCTCAAGGGGCGGTAACCCTCAAACCTCCTGGTGGACACCGGTGGTCAGGGAAGCCGTCCGACTGAAGAAGGAGGCCTTCAGGGATTTGTTATCCCGGGGGACTCCCGAGGCAGTTGCAAGGTACCGACAGGCCCAAAGGGCAGCAGCCTCATCCGTGGCCGAGGCAAAGCAGCGGGTGTGGGAGAAGTTCGGAGAAGACATGGAGAAGGACTTTCGGGCGGCACCAAAGTTGTTCTGGAAAACTGTCCGACACCTCAGGAGGGGGAAGCAGGGAACCATCCAAGCTGTGTACAGTAAGGATGGGACGTTCTTGACCTCGACTGAGTGTTAGGGCGTTGGAAGGAACACTTTGAGGAACTCCTGAACCCGACAACTCCGCCCTCTATGTTAGAGGCAGAGCTGGAGTATGATGGGGGATCAACACCAATCTCCCGGGGGGAGGTCACTGAGGTCGTCAAACAACTCCACAGTGGCAAAGCCCCGGGGGTGGATGAGATCCGCCCAGAAATGCTGAAGGCTCTGGGTGTTGAGGGACTGTCATGGTTGACACGTCTCATCAACGTTGCGTGGAAGTCGGAAACAGTACCGAAGGAGTGGCAGACCGGGGTGGTGGTTCCCCTTTTTAAAAAGGGGGATCAGAGGGTGTGTGCCAATTACAGAGGCATCACACTACTCAGCCTCCCCGGGAAAGTTTACTCTAAGGTTCTCGAAAGGAGGGTCAGGCCGATTGTCGAACCTCAGATTGAGGAGGAACAATGCGGATTCCGTCCTGGTCGTGGAACGACGGATCAGCTTTTTACTCTCGCAAGGATCCTGGAGGGGGCTTGGGAGTACGCTTATCCGGTCTACATGTGTTTTGTAGACTTGGAGAAGGCGTATGACCGAGTTCCCATGGAGTTACTGTGGGAGGTGCTGCGGGAGTATGGGGTGAGGGGGTCTCTACTCAGGGCCATCCAATCTCTGTACTCCCAAAGCGAGAGCTGTGTCCGGTTCCTCGGCAGTAAGTCGGACCCATTTCCAGGTTAGGTCCCCCCCCACTTAAATCATGTCCACATAGGAAACTAAATACATTTGCACACATCTTGTGTCCAATATCTTTTTGTTTTGGTGGTCACGCCACACCGTGCACGTGCGTGCATGCGCGAGTCATTGTAAGATATCTGGATTAAGAGGTTGCTTTTTCTCTGCACAGCATGAAAGAAAGGTGAAATGAATGTGCTGTGATTTTAGTTTTTTTAAGCAGAGGTTGAGTTCAATAATTTGTACGGCCCTCGGAGGATGTTGAAAAAATTGAAATGGCCCTTGAGAGGAAAAAGGTTCCCCACCCCTGCTCTCAACTAAATGCTGCCGTGATGAAACGCCATATCATGGATTATCAAGGATTCTCTCTGAAACAGTTTGGAGCTCAAAGGCTTTCTCTCTTGCCGGTTATACCACAAGGTGAGTTCCTTTTTATTCCTGCTTCTTCACACACATGCTCTCCAGTGCAGGTTAGCTCTGAGTGTTAGCGATGCTAATGTAAACACAGACCATATTACGTCCAAAACAGTCGGCCATTGTTTCTGATAGCAACGTTTCTGATTGGGCCGTGGGTCCACATTTCAGATATTACGTCATATCGGACGCAAATCTGGATCAGCTCCGTTGTTCCCCGTTTTTAGAGATTTGGGTACGGAGGAAAAGAGAGAGGGTTTTGTTTTCTGACGCTGCGTGTGTTCCCGGGGACACACCGGGGACACACCGGGGACACACCGGGGACACACAGGGGACACACCGGGGGACACACCGGGGGACACACCGGGGACACACCGGGGACACACAGGGGGACACACTGGGGACACACCGGGACACACACCGGGACACACACCGGGGACACACCGGGGACACACCGGGGGACACACCGGGGACACACCGGGGGACACACCGGGGACACACCGGGGACACACAGGGACACACACCGGGGACACACAGGGACACACACCGGGGACACACCGGGGACACACCGGGGACACACTGGGGACACACCGGGGACACACCGGGGGACACACCGGGGACACACCGGGGACACACCGGGGGGACACACCGGGGACACACTGGGGACACACTGGGGACACACCGGGGACACACCGGGGGACACACCGGGGACACACCGGGGACACACCGGGGACACACCGGGGACACACCGGGGGACACACCGGGGGGACACCGGGGGGACACCGGGGGGGACACAGGGACACACACCGGGGACACACCAGGGACACACCAGGGACACACTGGGGACACACTGGGGACACACAGGGGGACACACCGGGGACACACAGGGGGACACACCGGGGGACACACCGGGGACACACCGGGGACACACAGGGGGACACACCGGGGGGGACACCGGGGGGACACCGGGGACACACTGGGGACACACTGGGGACACACCGGGGACACACAGGGGGACACACCGGGGACGCACCGGGGACACACAGGGGACGCACCGGGGACACACAGGGGACGCACCGGGGACACATGTTGATGGAGAGAAGACATCAAAAAGTGACTTTTGCCTGATAGGTCCCCTTTTAATGTGAAGTATACCTTTTTTGCCTATAATAATAATATGATATATATTGTTCTGCACAATGACAATGATTTTTACAATTTACAGGCACCTGAAATCTTCTTCAATAACTATAACTTTTTTTTTATGTAACATTTTCCAGAGCTCCATATTTCACTTATTTTTAAGACATTGATGTTTTCCAATTGTTTGTTTACATTTTTTTACTTTTAAATTTGACTTTTTAAATCCTACTTTAGAGGAATTTCCAACCACATTTCTAGATGCGATAATGTAAAATAAGGTTTTCTGCACAATGACTTCTTACTGTTTGTACTTCATATGACCCAGTGTTCACGTTTGACCCGTCAGCTGTGTGTGAAGCAGGTCATGCTCTTTAAAGTGTTTCAATATGTAGTTCCTCACCGTGGTGCTCAGGGCCAGCGGCAGCAGCAGGAAGGGGCTGCACACGAGGACCAGGACCCCCCTCCACCTCCACACCTGCCGCAGCATTCTCACACGCAGAGGAATAACCGACATGCTGAGGAAGAGGAGGAGGAAGAAGAGGAAGAAGAAGAAGAAGAAGAGTTTAAATGTCTGTGAATCAGCTCCTGAGCGTCTCTTCACTTCTGTGTCTCCGTCTGTCTCTCAATGTGATGCCCTGCACGGCTGACACTACATATTAACTCTCTCTCCTCT